>NW_022196062.1:0-2542 GCF_008641045.1 Pistacia vera | reverse complement strand
CAACAAGGAGGAAAACCCCCGTGTCCCCATCATCGTCACCGGTAACGATTTCTCCACATTGTATGCTCCCCTCATCCGTGACGGTCGTATGGAGAAATTCTACTGGGCACCCACCAGGGAAGACCGTATTGGTGTCTGCAAGGGTATCTTCAGGACTGACAATGTTGCTGAAGATGACCTTGTCAAGCTTGTTGACTCCTTCCCCGGACAATCCATTGGTAATTTATCTACTTTCCTATGTTAAAACTACAATTTTTTTTCCGAGAAAACTTATGACAATTACCTGTACTTGTGCAGATTTCTTCGGTGCCCTGAGGGCCAGAGTTTACGACGATGAAGTGAGAAACTGGATTTCCGGAATTGGTGTTGAGGGCATTGGGAAGAGGCTTGTGAACTCAAAGGACGGACCACCAACATTTGACCAGCCAAAGATGACCATTGAGAAGCTCATGGAGTATGGAAACATGCTTGTCCAAGAGCAAGAGAATGTGAAGAGAGTCCAATTGGCTGACAAGTATTTGAGCGAGGCTGCTCTTGGTGAAGCCAATGATGATGCTATCAAGAGTGGCTCTTTCTATGGTTAGCTCCCATCCTAGCTAGAGGCCTTGATGGGAGGTTTGCATTTATAAAAAATTTCTTACAAACTTGATCGAAACTCAGTAGATTAAAATGATACTAAGAGTAGAAATTGACTGTTATTTGTTATTGAATTGTGCAGGCCAAGCAGCCCAGCAAATGAGTATTCCAGTTCCTGAAGGATGTACTGATCCAAATGCAGACAACTTTGATCCAACTGCAAGAAGTGATGATGGAAGTTGCCATTATCAATTCTAGGCCTTTTTCTAGGGATTGTGGCGGAAGGAGAAGCGCTTATTAAGAATTGTGAGATATTGAATAATTACTATTTTGTTTCCTTTTTTTCCTTTTAGTTGATTGGGAACCTCTAGTTTTGTGTTGTAATTACATCTTGAAAAGTGCTTTCTTCTTACCATCAACATTAACTTGTGTACTTTGCCTTTTAATTTTGATTTTTCTTCTTGATCAATAGTCAAGTTGACAGAGCACTACTGGGCTTGGTTGGATTGGATCTCTTTGCTTTTAAACTAAACAAAATGATTTCATTAGTCCCACTTCAATATATATTTTTTTTTTTTTGGTTATTTACAACATTTAACCTTAAATATAGATAAAAAAAGATTATAAAATGTGGGATTATATACCTCCAATTTTCTCTAAACACCCTATTTTAATAAGACAAAAATTATATTAATGAAGAAGAAGTGAATTTTTTTTTAAGCACAAAATGATATGTACAAATTCTGGAAACTAATGCAAACATCATATCTAAATCCATCTCCGTACGTAACCTCCTCTACCCAACCCCATCTCCTCCGCCGCCATCTCATCTTCATTTTTAGGACCACCCCTAGTCCGACAACACCACCTCATCTTCCTTTTATCTCTTCCTATGCATTAGGTCATCCTTGTGTTAGACAGGCCTAGTCCATTTGGGTTTTGTTAGATGTTTGGTTCAATTGGAGTAAACGACATGTTCTCACCCAAAGTTTAGCGAAATGGTAAGTTTTAAACCCTTGATTTCATAAATTTCACATTTTTGCTCTTAAATTAATACCATCAACGATTTTTAAGTTCTGACACAGATGCAGATGATGTTATTACCACACTACCCTTGACAAATAAATTAATAAATTATTTTTTTAACCCTCAAATTAGTACAATCTCCTCTCAATTCCCTAGAAACAACTTGAACCCAATCAAACCCAAAAATACACCAAAATTGTGAACCCTAAGGAGAAAGGAATTCGAGAACGATAAGCAATCAATGATGGCAGTGTTGGGATTTTTGGAGGTGGGAGACCAGTGAGTTGAATGGTGGTCGTGAGAGGGATTTTCGACATCATAATCGACCAAAAAAAGGTGAAAATCGTTTAAAACAAACCATGTGCGGTGATCGACGAAATGAGGGGTGGGAGAGGTTGTCACCCCAAATCGATCGGAATCCAACAAAGAATAGTCTCGCGACATGGTTGCTATGGCTAGCGAACGACATGTGCAATGATAGGGAAAAAGGTGGGGTTTTGACCAATTGACCTTTTCACCATTACATTAAACAATTCTTTGTTAATTTAATAGTGGAAATCTAGAATTTATAAAAGCATAGTGGAAACTTGCTATTTCACTAAACCTTGGGTGGGAACATGTCGTTTACTAAATTGGTTTCTATTAAATTGTATGGGGGGGAAGAAAACCAAACCTTGTATCAAGGCAAAACATTAGGGATAAAGTAAAGCAAAACATTCTTAATTGACAAAGGGAGTGATAAAAAAGTGAAGCGAGAAGCACTTGGCAATACTATATTACTCATCTTTCTATGAGAATTGAAGTCTTTGTTGACTTACTGTAGATACATCTTTCCCTAATCAATTTTGTAATTACATTCATATTGAAAACCAACCCCAACGAAAGGAAGAAGAGAATTAAGTATCAACATCCACTCACTTCAATCAATTATAATGCCGCA